>NC_135505.1:131881603-131918554 GCF_052857255.1 Amblyomma americanum
TGCTTATTTTTTGTTAAGGTGCATCTGTGCGACTGTACGGACACCGAACATTCTTAAACTAGTCACCGTCCCTTGTATAGCAAGCGATATAAAAACAAGCATTCCTAATATTTCCATGCCAGTAACAAAGACTGTCAAGTGTTTATGCTTTGCTTCCTGATTTGTTAAACTTGACGGAAGCTGTAGCTGTGCTGCTGCCTGTCTTCTGCTAATAATGCCTAGGCCTACAGACTTTGTGGCAACATAGCCTACCACAACGACCACAGTGAGCATTGACCACGTGCCTGGCACTGGTCACATCATGACCGGGCGTTGATAAACTATGCTATAAGTCCGCCACTTAGAGCTCCGCATTATAGCTTTCACTGTAAAATCTTGATGTGTCCAAATGTGTTCTGGCATTAGCTGTCTAAGCCTAGTTCCCCCCCTTTTCATGTAGTTAATGTTGTCTCCGTTTTTACGTCTGTATTCAAATGTACAAAAAATTTAGGTTGGGGGCGCGCGCGGCCGCTGTACCCCAGTGTCCACCCTTCAGTGAAGGCCAGCTTGGGCAGCGGATCTCAAACCGGAGGAGGCCCTAACACAAACTGCAACGCACAGGACACTTCAGCTCAGCCATGAATCTGCAGAACCATTCTTAGGCTACTGCACCTATCTGTCATCTATCTGTGTTTATATGCTTTAGTTCATCATCATCATCATCATCATCAGCCTGACTACGCCCACTGTGGGGCAAAGGCCTCTCCCATGTCTCTCCAATTAACCTGACCTTTGTCAGCTGCGGCGACCGTATCCCCGCAAAGTTCTTGATCTCATCTGCCCACCTCACTTTCTGCCACCCTCTGCTTTTCTTGCCTTCTCTTGGAATCAACTCCGTTAGCCTTAAGGATCAGCGGTTGTCTTGCCTTCGCATCACATGCCCTGGCCAAGCCCATTTCTTCCTCTTGATTTCGACTAGGGTGTCATTAGCCCGCATTTGCTCCCTCACCCACTCTGCCCGCTTCTGGTCGCTTAACGTTACACCTATCATTTTTCTTTCCATAGGTTGCTGCGTTGTCCAACTTAAGCTGAACCCTTTTCGTTAGCCTCCATGTTTCGGCCCCATAGGAAGACCCATAGCAAAATCATTGCCTCCAAGTCAGCAAATGCACTTTATGACAAGGTCCTCTCATATGGAAGACTACAGACGCAAGCGACTGTGCCTACACAGTTCTCATACCATAAAGCACTCATTGTAACTCCCCCCCCCCACTTCTTCGACATTGCACAAATACGGTGTCATCATGGCGTCATGTGTGGCGTCATCGTAATGTTAATCATTTCACGAACCAGCTTGCACTTATGACTCGCTGAACCTGAGTGTAAGCGGCTGCAGTATTCTAACTGCCGTGTCCTGTCATTGCAGCAACTGCTGTGGCTCCTGTATGACAAGGGCCACTTGCGGAATTATCCGATGGCTCTGGGGAACCTTGGGGAGCTGGAGGGCCTGTTTCCGACGCCGGGGCGGCCCCCGCCCCAGGACCTGTTTGCAGAGGCAGTGCACGCATCGCGCACCTACTACCACAACCACCACGTCTACCCCTACACCTATCTGGGTGGCTTCCTGTTCCGCAGTGGACGCCTCAAGGAGGCCTTGCGGGCATGGGCAGACGCGGCTGACGTCATTCGAAAGTGAGTGCTACTTGTTGGTGCATGCGACTTAAAAAAAATGGGCATACAAGAATGTAGAATTAAAGGTATGCATTATGAACGTGTACTGAGAAAACAATGTGCTGTAAGAGCATTCTTTTTAACAAACATTTTGCGTGCTTTTACTGTTGTGCTCTGGTGTGTCTTGAATTGTGTCATACTCGCTTACTCGCTTTGCTGATTTCCATTCCTACTACCAAGCACGGGCACTCCGAGTGGGCACGGGCACTCCATTCCTACTACCAAGCGCGGGCACTCCATGCGCAGTCTTCATTGTTCATTTGCATGATAATTGGTTTTTTAATAATTGTTTTTTTTTGGGGGAAGGAAATGGCGCAGTATCTGTCTCATACATCGTTGGACACCTGAACCCCACCATAAGGGAAGGGATAAGGATGGAGTGAAAGAAGAAAGGAAGAATGAGGTGCCGTAGTGGAGGGCTCCGGAATAATTTCGACCACCTGGGGATCTTTAACGTGCACTGCAATGGCAGTGCACATTAAAGTGTATGTTTTTGCCTGGCTCATCAGATTTAGTTGCCACTTGTCAAACATCAAGAAGTGGAAATTGGTGTGTGCAAACAGACGTGGTTGCCAGGCATCATGTCGCCTTCAATCCTGGCCCCATGCCACACGATTTGTAAGTAACAAAAAAAAAGGAAGAGAAAAAAGACTGCCAAGGGAAAAAACACGAGGTTAGCGCTCTTAATCAACATGATTGCGATGTGAAGGATAGAGCAAGGGAAAAACTCCTCAGCAGTGGTGTACACAACTTGGCGAGTGGGAGGGTTTTGTTAGCATTGTTTGGAAATGACATTGGGAGACACTGCGAAAAGGAAAAGCAACCAGCTTGTCAGTAGAACATTGATTATATGACTTTTAGTGGACTGCGGGAAACTGTCTTATCAACCGGGCGTCGTATAATTGGAAATCTTGTACAACTGGCGCATTCATGTAATAAACGCGTCCGCTACTCTGGCTTTCAAAAATTAATGAAATTCTTTTCCCACGCGCGTTGTAGAAGCGCCCGTTTTTGTACTGTGAGAATAAGTTTTGAGGCCACTCGCAGCCAGGCTTTTCGGCGTTGAAACAGACGAGGGGCATATGTGCTCCCTCTTGCGTGTTCAGTAAACGCCACATGCACCTCAGAAACGACGACTTGGACGACACGGCTGAGATACGGCTGCTCCAACTCTTGGCTGATTGCGATCGAGTGAGAATGTGTAGCAGCCTTGCATGTGGAGTTCGCTTGGAACTTCAGTCATGATCGAGCTCAACTGAGGTTGTAAGTGCCTCTGTGTCAGCAGTATAAGTTGACAATCTTCAGAAGAGGTTGCTTAAAAAAATATGGCTATACAGTAAAACCTTGCTAATTCGAACTTCAAGGGACTGGGGAAAATGTTCGAATTATCCGAAGTTCAAATTATTGAATGACCCCAAAAAAGTGACAAGAACTGCTTGCTTCGCTAAATTTATTCAGTGAAAGGTTTCGATGGACGGGAAGGACCACCTTGATGGAAGCGAGAAAAGTGTGCAGCAGCACCAATCAGCGTTCTAAATGGTGAGCAGCTGGGCTTAGCTGGCCGGCTGGTGCGTGGCTGATAGCCACTCTTGCCGCAAGTTGGCGCAAAGCTCAGGCAAGTGGAACCAAAAAGCAGTTGGACTATCCTCGGCGACGAGGCCATTAATTTTTCATCACGCTTGCCATTGTGCATAATATGCTGCGGGAAACTCTGCAGCATGGAGTTCAGGTTAGAGTAGGCTAATATTTTGAAGATTGCTTGCTATGCCAGTCGTACTGGGACGCAGCCTCTCTTTGGGAAGCCATTCGAATGAACCGATGCGAGACACATAGCATCCGAATCAGCAAGCGTCCGACGCCATATACTTGTGTGGCCGTTGGCTGGGACTGCACCGGCTGTTTGAATCATCTGGATTTGCTCATCTGGATATCTACTGGAAACCAATAAAGAGTTTTACTTATGCATCCAAATTAACGAGGTTTGATATGTTGATATGTTTATTGAATTAACAAGCTTTTACTCTGTAGCACTTTGCTATATTTGGGGCTCTGCTGGCTTCTGCTGGCTTTTTTGGGACTGATGTAGTCCACAACAAAGGTAAAAAAACACAGAGGGATAGGACAAAAACTTTACCCTCTCTCTTGTTTTATCTTTTGTGTGCTACATCTATTCCAAAAAAGCAAATTTGAACTGGCTAACCCCGCAGTAAGCGTTGTTGAGTCCCACCGTCTTTCCCTGCAGTCTGACTATTTATTCCACTGCTCCCACTGTCTTGTCATCCTCAGGTTCAACTATGGCCGCGAGGATGAGGAAATCTACAAGGAGTTCATGGAGATTGCCAACGAGCTGGTGCCGCAGCTCGTCAAGCTCAGCAGTTCGGGCGACGGTTCGCTGCTCCAGGACCCGAGCTGCTTTGCCCACCTGTTGCGTTTCTACGACGGCCTCTGTGCCTGGGAGGAAGGTACGTGGAACAGCTGTATTTCCTACATCATTCCTCGCATGTCTTGTCTCACACACTGCCAAATCCAGTTTCTTGCTGCTGCTGAAGGAGGCGGTTGATGCATCGGTCAGGAAATTGGTAACAGCAAGAAACAGAAACAGTTCAAGCGACGGGGTTTGTGCATCAGGTTAGGGATGCGAGATTCGTCTGCTCAAGTCAGACGCGCATAGGTGAGCGAAGAACGAAACGTGAGAGCAAGCTCCAAGCAACCGGCTAGCGGTAAAACTGAGTTCTCTATTTCATGTGCCTACCACGTTGAGGAAGCCAGTGCTTAAAACATGAATGTGCACTGGTTACAGCACCTCTGCCGCCAGCTTTTGCCCCCCTTTTTTCTCTCTGGTTGCTAGTGTGTGTTTGTGTGTGGGTTTGTGTGTGTGCATGTGCGTGCGTGCATGCGTGTGCTTATCTCTTTGCTCGTCTTCTTATGTACTTTGCTTTCTCACTTGCATTACTACAGAATTCTTTCAGGTTTTCCATAGGTGCCCATATATGTGCCAAAATGTATTTCCACCTGCTCAGTTGTGAAACTGCGTACAAGTGAGCTTTCCTGTCATATATAGTGTACCTATTCAGCTAATTCAAGCCTTATTGCTATTAAGTGTGTGACCCTGCACCTTGCGTGCTACCTTATTTTGTGAGCACTGTGAAAAGGATTGTAATTTCTCTCATGGAGATTATAGATCCTTCATAAGCCGGTCTGTAGTCGGATACAACTTCAGTCTGCAGTGAAGCTCCACCCTCATTCAGGACTGCTATGCAGAATTCCTCCACAACAAAAAGTAGTGCGTTGTTACAATGTTTCTTGTTGGTGAAAAAAGAAGCTAACTACCAGATGAAATTAGAAGCTCAATAATTTTGATCACGCTGGCTTTTGACACAGTGAGTTGTTTAAAAACTGATTTCGTTTACTGTTGTGGTTGGTCAGAGGAGTAACACAGGACGCCACGGACTAAGGCCCATTGTTACCAACTGCTACTTTTTTTAGGTTGTAACCTACTATAGGTAGGTAGGTTACTTTTAAGGGTGACAAGTGGGCACAGAGTCCATCAGAAATGGAGCTTTTAGTAGACGAAACAGTGTAGATGTCAAAATATTTCGCACATTTCAAGTACATCTTGCAATTATAAAGAAATGACATGCAGGAGAGTTGATGTTGGAGTCCAATTTCGCATGAGCTGTACTAAACGAAGGGAAGTATGAATTTTCGGTGGATGTAGGAGCATTTGTGTAAAAATGTCTTTTTGGATATTATAGCAGTAGAGATGCGAGCAATTTTCTGCAAATGGCTTCAAGGAGCAATACGCCCTGAACTGGGGGCGATATATTGGTCACAATGCTTACTTTGTGACACTTGTTACTGGGCTAGTTGGTGCATAGTTCTGTGTACAACATTAGCACAAAAATAAGTCTTGTCCACCTTTCTTGTGAATGTGTCTTATTTTTGCGCTAACGTTGTACATAGAACTTACTTTGTGAATTAGCTCATGATTACAACTATCTTTGTGATTGTCAAATGGTTTCGCTTGTTGCAGCTTAGAGGGGAACATTTATTGTTCAGGAAAATAGCTTGCTGATAACAAATGTAGCACTCGCTGCGGTCAAAGGAGAAAATATTGTTTTGAAAACCTGTTTGTCAGGATGGCTTTTAAACGAAAAAATCGCAGTCACAAGTTCGCCTCTCCCACAGTGACCTTTGATGCAGTTGTTTAGAATCCAAAAATGAGAGATGTGTATGTACATCATGACCGAAACTCTGTGGAGGTGGACTGACGGGGCTATTCTGGCATGTCTTTGGCACGTTCCATGCATGCGCTGTCGGTGATTCAGTCATCTCTTTAACGGTTATTAAAAAAAAAAAGGATTGAGACGCATGTTCGATCAACAGTTCAGTTTTTCCTACACAGAAACACGAGTGTAGGTTGGGGAGGGAATTTGCATACAGTTTGCTCCTACTTTGCTTGCTCCTCTCAGGTTCGGCAACACCTGTGCTCCACATTGGCTGGGCACGGCCGCTCGTGGGGACCATCGCCAAATTTCCTGCAACTGTGAGGGCGGCGGTGTCGGTGCATGCGTCGACGGGGGATGAGGAAGACGCAGAGGCCAATGACAAGACCCACAAGGACGCACCACCTTCAGTCTCCAAGGAGGACTCCAAGAAGAGCAGCGAGACGTCTTCGCAGGACAGCATGGTCAGTGACCCTGTCTGCCTCTGTTCTCCTTAGCTGAACTGACCTGTGCGTTCCACAATTTCACATCGCGCCAGGTTGACGGCATGACTCGGAATGACAGACATGTTATGGACCTGTGTTCTTGGGTTTGGTTTGGTTTTGTATAGTTCAGGGTTCCTCATTCTTCTTAGCCTCAAGGAACCACAGCAAAATTTAAGAAATGCCAAGGGACCCCTTTGATCCAGAGTAGGAGTAGGAGCTGTGCCCCTGTGCTGTGGGATGTCAGTGCACAGTGCACGTTAAAGATCCCCAGGAGGTGGAAATTATTCCGGAGCCCTCCACTACGGCACCTTTTCCTTCCTTTCTTCTTTCACTCCCTCCTTTATCCCTTCCCTCAGGTGTCTGTAGAGATGTGAGACAGATAATTGGCCATTTCTTTTCCCCAAAAACAAATTTTAATTTTTCCAAGGTACCCTCGTTGTCTTGGCTTCTGTTTCTTCCTGTCTAACGTGCATGCAGAGGAGACCAAAATAAGGTCGGTAGATGAAAAAGTGGGGGTTGAACCCTGCATGGATTGTGGTGTTTGGGGAACCCTAAAAAAAAAGGAACCCAGAGGTTCCACAGAACCTGATTCGAGAACCCATTCATTCTCTGAAGCACCTGGAGAAAGCGTTTCACAGAATTGTTTTGTTTGTGTGTGTTTGCAGATGGCTGACGGCAAGGAACCCAAAGAGCACGATTTCCTCAAAAGCCTGGAAGACCAGCTGGGCCAGAGCAATGGCCCGCCGCATCCGGACATTGTTGCCCTGGCGGCGGCATGTGCGGAGAACATCCTCAACCCCGACTACCTCTTGGGCTGCGGGGAGCCCTTTTCGACCAAAAACGGCAACAGTGTGGTTAGTTGTGTGCTCTTCTTTCTTTCTTTTCTGAACCCTGGTCGTGGCAATTTCTGTTCACTTTTCATAAACATTAGAATCTCATGCTTTCATAAGGGTCCTTATTGGTGGAACTTTTCTTTTGTCACCAAAATGACCTCAGGTTGATAACGAGCAGTCAGCATTTGTAGTGCCTACTCTGACCGTAGTACAGTAAAGCCACAATAATTGCAACTCTGTTAATTTTAAATCCCGGATAATTTGAAGAACTGCGGTCCCGTAATTTCTAATGCAAATTTCACCGGATAATACAAAGCGTCACCTTGCACCAGCCTGGTTCAGTCGAAGATCAGGGGTCTTATGTGAGAAAGCCCGATACCGATTTCACCGCAAACCAGTGAAGCAGCGGCCCCTCGTAGCTAGGACACGGCACCGGTGAGCGATGCCGATGCTTGATATGCGAAGCTCCCCAGCCCCAGGACTCAGCATAAAAGCCAGTCTGAGGTACAGCTTGCACATTGCCAAAACACGCGCCTGCAGGTTTCCCACAACGTGACCATTCTTGCTTTGGGCCCGCGACGGGTTGACTGCACTCAGCAGCGACCTGAGCCACTTATTTGAGATTTGCCATGGTTAGAGGATTAGGTTACCGGCATCTCTTTATTTGCGAGGTCTAAGGTAGTTTTGGATGAGCGGCAGGTAGTACGTGCCCCGTGCCAGTACTCATTCCCAGCACGACGCATAAGGCTCCAAGTGTCGAAAAAAGTCCTTAATTCGTATCAAATTCAGTCCACTAATGAAAATTCGAATTGTGTGCCGTTTACCCGGCTGCTTCGTGCTGGCAGTCACTACCTTGGACAAGCAGTTGATAGCACGGCAGCAAACTTCTGAAAATCTCCAGGGCATGCGAAGTGCCGGAATCTGAATCTATAGGACTGCTTGCAGTTCAGTTTTTCGCTAGTCAGTCAAGCCGTACTGGTTGGAAAACAGGGTGGAGTGCTGTTTTTTTTTTGCTTTTGATAGTTCAGGCTGTCGTCCTTGTGACCGCATTGTTACGTGTTTATTGCTTTCAGTTGCGCACGGCGACATGATTCCGTGCAGGAGACTACACAACTAAGTAAGGCAGTGGGATGAAGCGGGGAAAGGGAGGGAGGGGGGGCGGGGCGGTGGTGTACACACCGATTTCTATTTAGAAACTTTTTAGAGCAGCAGGAGCTACGAGTTGAGGGGTCGACTTTTACGTGGCAGTATACGGTAATTGCAAAATTCATACAATAAAGGTAGTGCATTCCCGCCAATGAGACCCAGGCAAAAGGTAATTAAAAAAGCCAGTTAATTAGAACATTTTTTGTGATCCCCATGGCTTTGAATTAACGAGGTTTTGCTGTAGTTGCTTTCACAACCAACATAGAATAGAAACAAAAGAGTTTTAATCAGCAATTGTCCGTAACTTATCATTTGTGGCCCTCAAGATGTCCTTGAGGGAACATAATGCATTGAAGGCCTCGTGCATGTCCCACGTGCAGGCCGTCTTTATTTTTCCTTCGAAAAGAAAATTTTAGATTCCAATGGAACTGGACTCTGTGTTGTGTGCCTCAGTTCCTGTAGCTATCTGTCTATCTTTTGTTAGCTTTAGTAACTGTCGCCAAGGCTATGACAATCCAGTAGTGACTGAAGTGATTCAGGAGGGTAGAATAAGTCATGGTATTCTGCAAGCAAGATCACCTGCTCTTGCTACCCTTGTCATTTGATGTCACTTGTTGGCAGTGGTGCAGTTGCAAGGACGCAAAATTCAGTTTCAAGTCACCTTGTTTTAAACTGTATTCTTCTTTGACGCGAGCACCTATCCGTAGTTCCCTTAGCAGGCTCCTATGCTAGCGTAATTACCATATTTACTCGCGTAATTTCTACACCTCTAATTTGTTGCCTAGGTTTATAAAACAGGACTTTTTATCTCTGTTTGTGCCATTTTATTTTCATTCGCTTGTGGCTGCTGGCTTTATGATTCTGTTGTTGCACAAGTATCTCTTTGAGCTGTGCATGCACCATCATGCCACCTCATGGTGACCTAATAATGTGTGGTGGGGCGAGGGTTGTATGTTAACTTGTATATGGAGTCAACTTTTTCTTGGCCAGTAAGGGATGTGAGTTGGAGAGGCCGATATATAGGCAGCAATGTATGGTACTTATTGTGTGCTGTGACCTTTGTAGAGTGTTTTAGGACATGTTCACTCAACCTCCGCATAATTTGCGCACCCCCTTTTTGAAGCCTTAATTTAAAAAAAAGAGCAAAAAAAGCAGTTAATGCCCACGTTACTTACCAGGCCCCGTATTCCCACGCGGTGACTGATGTTTGGTAGTGTACACTGATTGACGCAAGCAGTAGGACCACTTGAAGCATTCAATTACAATGCAAAGTGCATTGAACCAGCTGACGAGAGCATTGTGAACGTATTCAGTTCGCTGACTGCTCCTAACTGTGGGATCTCCTGCACTCCAGTTGGGGTTACAGTACAGTGGAATCTCAGTGGTACGAATCTTATGAGGTCGGGAAAAATATTCGTGTCATCTGGAATTCCTATCCTATCGTCCAACACATACAAAATCCGCATGCAGGAACATCGGAAATGCTTTCATGCAGATCTGTTTACTGCTGACAGGATTTATTTACGGCTGTGTGCTCACTGCACGCACACTGCACAATTGGAAATTTTAACATCAGTTGCCATGCACAGCACCGCTCACTGTTCGCTGTGCATACTAACAGTCGCGACGTCAGCGATGCACAGTTAGCTCGTAGTACTTGAGCGTGCAGTCACAGCTTGTGCATCCGTATCATTCGTAGTAGTGCAGGAGAGTGTTCAGAATATCCAAAAATGTGCATGTTGTACGCAATGCACTTCGGCCAGAGAATTTTACAATTCGCTATTCTATAGTAATATGCTGTTTAGGAGGTACGGTACTTTCAAATAGTAGCCTGTTCATTCTGTCACGTTGAAGTGGCAGTTACTGCAGTTGTGTATAGGCTGCGCCCAGAAGTATTGACCAGAAAGTTGTTTCCTTTTGCAAACGAATGGAAGGGTAGTTGCAAACATGTTTTATTAGGACACATTCTGTTTTTGAGTGTGTTTTGCTTTTGATTTGGTTGAAGTGGTTTGTGCAACTTTGGCCTGAGCCGGGCTTTCGTCACAACGTTCTGGCTCTGAGAGAATGAGTGGCTGCACTTCTCATTAAGTAAAGAGCAGAAGATGAGTAAATTAAAATAAATTTAAAAATTAGTAGCTAACCGACTTTTTGGACTTGGCGGCACCCAGAAAATAACCCCGATAATCAAAGTTTGAAAAATCCTTGAACTTCGAAGAAATTAACTTTGGCATGGAAAACAAACTTGAAAAACTGCGAACTTCGTTTCCGTTTTCTGCATTCCGTTTCCAAGTGACAATATAGAATTGTGCCTGAACTAGAGTCATACATGTTCGTACGATTTTGTGTCGCCGATACCATACTGTGCAGCGTGGCCACAGGCTATGCCGCGAACATGCTGCGATGCATGTCCTGCACCGTTCTAGGCGCGCCGTGATAAGCGAGAATGGAGTGTTTCTCAGGGCAGCGATGGTCTCGAAGACCGAGGGAGGGAACCCACAGGAAGAAGCTTACAGAAGCGATCACCTCCAACACAGGCAGCGGCTGCATTTCGATGGAGGCGAAATGCTAAAGATGCCCGTGTGCTGCGCAATGTCAGTGCATGTTAAAGACCCCCAGGTGGTCGAAATTCTGGAGCCTGCCACTGCATCACCTTCTTTCTCCCTTCTTTCTTTCACTCTCTCGTTCATCCTTTTCCTCAAGGTGTGGTTGAAGTGTCCACCTAGAACTGAGGCAGTTACTATGCCTTTTCCTTTTCTCAAAACCAATTTCAAGCCCTTGCGTACACTGCAGCTGTCTTGTTTTTAATGCGATCCCATGGCCTGGCTCTAGCTCTCTTTGTAGTCCACTTTGATGGCAACAAAGAGCATGTTGTTATAACTCGGGCAACAATGAGGAACTAAAAGTAGCTAAGGCTGTTCGAGCCAGTCTGTCTGATTGGCTCCGTTTAAATCCAAGGTGGTGCCTTACATGGTGCTGAAGAGCCGGTTGCTTGCGATGCCTGTTTGCGTCCATTAGGTCAAAAAAACGAACTTTCAGTCAAAGAAAACGGTCTTCACTGTAGTACTCGCACCTATTTTAGTCCGAAAAATCGTGAACTTTTGGACTCCACAGGGTCTAAAATATTGGTCGTAGAGAGAGAGAGAGAATGAAAAGGAAACGCAGGGAGGTTAACCGGATGTGAGTCTCCGGTTTGCTACCCTACACTGGGGATGGGGGATAGGGGTTAGAAAGATGACAGAGAGGAAAACGCAAAAAAATAAAGGAACGTGCACACATGGAGACACACACACACAAGGCGTTCCAGTTATAGTCTTTCACACAGGCCGGTAGATTGTAAGAAGCGCAAAAGCGCTTGCAAGGCCTTCTTCTGCGACGGTAGGTCCTTTCGATGTTGTAGAATTCTTTTCTCGGATAGCGGTTGGTCGTCCAGCTGGTCAAGTTCGTGGCTAAGGCATGCCCTCTGTGGACTGTATTGCGGGCAGGAGCACAATATATGGCCAATTGATTCTTCATGGCCGCAGTGGTCACAGGTTGGGGTGTCGGTCATCCCTATGCGGAAGGCATAGGCTTTAGTAAAGGCAACACCCAACCAAAGTCGATATAAAAGCGTGGCGTCTCTACGGCGAAGCTGTGATGGCGCTCGAAGACTTAATGTTGGATCAAGTGAGTACAGTCGCGTATTTCTTAAATGTGGCTCATTTCATTGCGACTCGGTGCACTGCCGAGCAAGTAGGCGGAGCTTCCATGCCGCGTCAGTTCTAGGAAGAGGAATTGGGACGTGGCGCTCCTCAGTATGGGCTGAGCGGGCAGCGTGATCCGCTCGTTCATTGCCGATAATCCCGCAGTGACTTGGAAGCCACTGGAACGTTATTTCATGGCCGGCATCACTTATATGGTGTAACGTCTCTGTAATATGGAAGATTAGTTGTTCGTGCGGTCCGCGTCGTAGAGGTGACAGTAGAGACTGCAGTGCCGCCTTCGAATCGCAGAATATTGTCCATTTGTGTGGCGGTTCATCACCAATGTGATGAAGGTCGTAAATATGTACATGTTCCTATGAGGTGCTTGGCAATTCCTCATCAAAGCCCGAAATATAGGGCAAATTCTAATTATTGCAGTCTGAAAAATCAGGCGGCTAATGTAGATAAATAAATGTGAACACTACAACCACTTTTGCTGCTTCAGCCAAATGGTGTGTGCCTCTGGTGGTCTGACTTTGCAAGGATCAAATTTGTAATGTAGCATTAGTTCTGCATTGTGCTGGACGTTTTTTGTGCCACTCTTCTTAGTTTAGCATGGAGAAAGTGATTAGAAACTTGACCACCATGTCAAAAGTTCTACTGGAACCTATAGCTCGAGATAAGATGTGGAAGCTGCCCTAGAAATATAAATGACATGCTTCGTTGTGTTGATTTTGTAACGAAAGAGCTGAATACTGGACATTTATTGTCCCATCGGCGCTGCCAGTGGATTCCCAGTGAAAAGTTACATCCCAGGGATATACCACAGATGTCCTACATGGGCCAGATATCCCTGGGAAATATGAAAATCGTACCAGTAACAATAATGTCTCGCTGATAACTTTATGGCTGCACACTGCTTGACCCAGGTAGATCCCTTCCACATCCGCACGGAGTTCACAGGGATCTCTCAGAGGCACACTAAATTGTGTCTGTATATTGTTTTTCATCACTGTCAGTTTCTTGTATCACAAAAATATTATTTGCCTTGAAGGGAAAGCTATTTTGTCCTCACCAGAAAGGCAGGTAACGCACCAGGACACACAGCCCACATAGTTGATTCGCTTTCATAACCATTCATTGGCATACAATGCACCATTGCCTTCACTCGACATGAAATACGCCTTATGCCTGATCTCTTAATTCGCTTGGTGAGAAATTTCGCTTTGGAAGTATCACAAGTGACGACAAAAAATGCGTAGGATATTCATTCATTGATCACAGCAGGCACATACTGTCAGTGGGCGATGCTTTCTGTTAAAAAAAAAGGTAAACAAGAGAGTGTACTCGCACATCAGACCAGTTTAACATTGCCAAGCTGCACAGGCGTCATTCGTTCTGCCCCGTCTGATGCCGTGATGTTGCCAGAAAAGTGCACAGGCCTCTCATGCTCTGCCTCAGCTATCACCAGAATTTTCATGTGTATATATGCGCCGCGCCAATGACAAGGCACGAGATTGGCTTTCTTTTACCTCTGCTTCCCTTCTGCTTCATAGTTGAGGTTAGAGCTGCATTGGCTGCACATCGCACGGTGAGCACTGGCCTGAATGATGATCACTTGTGCACCTGGTAACGATTGACATTTCAAGAACATTTTATTTCTTCACTCACAAGCCATGTTGGAGTCGAGCAAGTCAATACAGCAGCTGCACATCTATTGTGCCAAAACAGAGCACAAATGTGATATCCCTAAGATCTCCTATGTGGGATGTCCATGAATAGAACATCCACAGCATGTCCCTACCATGTGCAGAGCAGTACTAGGACATTGGGAACTTTTCTGGATATCCCTGGGACAAGGTGTTTTCACTGAGTTAAGGCGCCTCCTGAAAAGCTTTAAAACACGAGATTAGGCATGGTGTTCAAAAGTGCAAAGATAAAATGTGTGAGAAGTGCAAGAAATTAGTGTGTTTCACTTAAGAGAAAGGGATCTGTGGTCTGGTCTGGATCTGTTCTGTTTTTCTCTCTCTTTATGGAGGGGCAGCTTAACAGAAAAACGTTGCACTTTCTCTTTGATGTGCTTCTCTTTTCTTTAAACTCTATGTAACTGTGTGTTGTTTTTTCTCTCTCTCTTACACACTCCCTGTCTTCCCATCTTTTTCCCTCTTAAATTGCCGTTTCCATCGTTAACCTTTCATCCTTCCACCTCTTGTGATATCCTTTGCTCGTCCTTATTTGCTGTGCAATGTCGGCAAATTCTTCTCGCTGCACTTTCTTTTCTGCTCATCCTGCTCTCTCATCTTTCCTTGCCTCCGCTCATCACTCGCTCCTCTGGTTTTGCGATGCTCATCATTCAATTTTCAAATGATCCTCGATGCGCTGCCTGTATGTTATTGCGCATTCTTCTGCCTTTGTTGTGGCCACTGGGACTGTTTTTTGGCGGTCTCTGTTTTGCATACTTACGGTTCTGTCCCTCCATTCACTGTATAATGGCACCGTCTGCATTAACTCTTGATAAACATGGCTTTTCCTGACCTTTCTGCTTCCATGTGTGTGAACGTGTGTCTGCAATTGCATGTGTGCATGACTGCTGCATCCCTACCCGCTGCTTGTGGCTCCTTTGTTCATTCGTGCTACTGTATCTGTGATCTTCCTTGTCCCCTTTCTCTTTCCCATTATTGCATTGTATTCTTGTTTCCTTGCTGCAATTTCTTTTTTTTTTGTGCCATCCTGTTCCATTTTTTCTTGAATGTCTCTCTGCTGCCTGGCTATCGTTCATGAATGTTCTGGCCTCTTGGTTTCCTCTTAATCTCATTTTATTATTTCATCTGATTTTGTCATCTCTTTTGTCATCACTTTCATTAACTTTGTGTTATCTGATCTCATCATCTTCTGTGTTGTCTTATTTCATTTTATCATCTTGTAATTTGCTTGTCTGTCTACACCTTCCTATTTTTTTTGGTGTGCATGCCTCTGCGAACATCTTCTCTGTTCATTCTTATGTTCTTTTCGTGTCCTTGCTTGACACTGACACATTTCACTACGTGTGCTTTTCTTATTTGTCTCACTCGGGCCCTTTTTCATTACGTTTCTGCTCCTTCCCCATTTGTGGCTCATTGTTGTGCATTTTGCTGCCTTTGTCCATTTGTGTACCTGCCTCGCTGTGCACTTTTTTCTTATCTTGCACCTCTGTTCTTCACTTTTCCTTTCTTTAACCTCTTTCTTGCACATTTATAATTCTTTGGTCCTTGCTTCCTGCTGTGGCCTGCTGATTCTTTCACTCTTGGTTCACTTTTACTTGCATGTTTTCCCCCCCTCTCTTCTTTTGTCCCTGTCCTCCGGTCCTGCACATCTTGTCCTGGTCCATCCTCCCACCTTCCCTCACCTTTCACCTCGTTCCTTCGTCCCGGACACTTTCCTGTTGGCCATTTTTCCACACGCGGCAGCTCTCTGCCCTGAAGGCCTCTGAGTCGGACTTTGTGGTCGGCGACCTCTTTGACCCCAAGGTCAATGGTCACACAACTCCAGACGAGCTCATTCGGGCCGTGCAACAGGAGGCCAACAACAACAACTACAGCTTCGACGATGACGACCTAGGTCTGGATGAGGCAAAGGCAGTGCCTGCAGCAAAGCCCGAGGTAGGCGGCAGCTTGCTGCACAGTGTGCTAGGTGTAGCGGCAGTGGTCACAGTGACAAGCGTGCGCCCGCTTTTAGTGCGAAAGGGTGAAGAAGTTCCTTGACTTTCAACGTTTTACAGTGGTTGAGAGTTTGAAAGGTTGTTGTAGGCACTGATTCATTTGTGCTTGAATCACACATGGAGGCATTTCTTTGCAGTTTGGCCCATAATTTTTTTCTATTGCTGATGCTGGCCGTGAGAATTAGCAGCAGGAGCACACGACCGATTGTGGTGTGGCGGCACCTTGTGGCGTGAATCTGAAGCAGCTTTGCAAGTTTAGTGTGAGGGCCACATGGTTTCAGTACTTGTACTGTCGGTCCTTATAAGAGTGTGCTTTACTTATTCATCCTCAAAGGCGTGATGTCTAAAAGCCTGCTTTTGTTCAGTGTTTTCACTTCATGGAAGGAGTGCGCTGACTAAACTGTACTACTCCTAGGCTGGTTGCCTTTACTGGGCATACTGTAAGGAGTGTGTCGGTCAGAAGTGTGCCCCAACAGGCATGTTTTAGTCAAGTCTGTGAGTGGCAGGGGAGGAGTTAGAAGTCTACAAATTGAAAGGTCCCTGCAGCGGTTTCCAAGGCAGCCATAAATGTACGTATTATGTAGGGTAAAGGCTATTGTCCTCAAAACTGAGCCTATAATTTGCAAATAATTTTTTTAAATTCCCACTCCTGCACCTCCCGTCGACATCTGGTGGCAGTCTATCGTACTAATTCTCACTTTCAACTTCATGAGGCACATATGACCTCAGCGGTGAGGGGTAGTCATTCGCTTTCCAGAAACTGCAACGATGTTCATAGACAGCAGGTGAAGAAGCGGGGTGCCTAGCTGACAGGAGACGAGGATGCTTGGCTCCCTATCACTCTTTCCTCTCTTGTAGTAATTTTGCGGGGGAGCAACTGGCAAAAAAAAAAAGTTAATTTTGTTGAGTGACGCTTTTGTGGGTGTAGGGGGGTCCTGGCCTGCAACATTTTTTTTTTTACCTGGCTCACTCCAGTATATATGTTGGGAAGAAAATGGCGGAGACAGTTTTTAATTACCAATACTCTGGTTATACATAATTTAGATTGAAAATTTTTGTGGGAAGATGACAGATGATTCAATACCTATCAGTATTTTGGCTTTTCTTACCTTTGTTGAAAACTTGTAGGCTTATGTCCTGGGCACGAAAGGCCGAATGGCCATGTCGTGGCATCACAGCCTAGCGCCATCTTTATTCTCCACTTTAATGTGTGGCCATGCTTTGGCCGCACTGTTAGCTCAGCCAGAAGGAGGGTGCTACAAACTGCTGCACGGACCCTTTAAATGTTGGCCTTGGGGTTGGTTGTACAACACTGTGGCTGACCTCACTGATATTTTGTCTTCCGGTTTTCAGTACTTTGACAGCTTTTGCTAATGGTAAAGACAGAGCTATGCTTTACCTGGCAGCTAAGAAAATTTGTACATTCCAGCAGAACATTGTATGAGATGAAGAGGGTGTTGGCGCTCTGTATGAGATACATACATGAAATATGAGATACATGAGATACATACAGAGGGCCAGTAGTGTCATGTGGTTGAATTGACCAGATAGAAAAATACAATAGCTTTACAAGAAGCAGGTTAAAATTTCTTGCTGATTTTGTTGAGCAGACTGGGATAGGATGACATATACTACTATATACTATATATCTACTATGTAATATATACACACGCACATTAGGATATACACTACAAAAGAAGTCAGCAGTCACTGAAACCAAGGAAAACAGGGCATGGTTTTTTTTTTTTTGAGGTGTTGATTATAGGAGCAAGTAATTGTGTTGTGATTTTTAATATGATGTGATTGTACAAAAGGTAAAAGAAATGACAACTGGGGGGTTGTAAGCATAGATCCCACCAGTAGCATATGGTCGTCGTTTGTTCTATTTTCTCTAAAATTATCTCCTGCATAAAAAAATTAGGCAGTCAATTTTCTCTCTAGCTGCTGTGGTAGCTCAGTGGTTATGGTGCTCGGCTGCTGACCTGAAAGACGCGGGTTCGACCCCAGCTGCGACGGTCGAATTTCGATGGAGGCGAAATTCTAGTTAGAGGCCCGTGCACTGTGCGATGTCAGTGCACGTTAAAGAACCCCAGGAAGTTGAAATTTCCGGAGCCCTTCACTACGCCGTCCCTCATAGCCGTTAGTCGCTTTGGGACGTTAAAGCCCATAAACCAAACCAAAACAATTTTCCCTCTAATGGCCACATCCACATTGATATAGTAACATTCCCCCTTCCAGAGGTTTCCAGATTGGGTTCCACGGGACTGTTGGGTGCCCTAGCGTGCTTTCTGGGTTCCCTGTCTTTTACTGAGCTTATTTTGGGGCTAACCATACTGTAATTGCACATGGCACACTGTTTCAGTTTACTGTCAGTAAGTAATAAATCGAATTTGGGCATTATTTTGAAGAGCTGTGCATCTGTGAGTTCTTATTATGGATTTTAGGTAAGAACTGAAGATTGGTTTTGGGAAAGGCAATGTGCAGTAACTGTCTCACTTCTCGGGGGCCACGAGGAAGTGAAGGAAGGTAGAGAGAAAGAGGTGCCATAATGGAGGGCACCGGATATGTTAGCACCAGAGATACCAGTCATTAAAGAACAGCCCTCTACCTTTTCCTTCTCAACTGGTATGCCGGAGTGGGCTAGAAAGATATAAAGATTACATGCTCTGCCCACAGACACCTCACTTGTCTGGGTTGTTTACTTCAGTTTTTTGGCTGCTCGCTCCATCGCCACAGCATAGAGGGGAAGTAGAACATTCTTGCGGGCTAGTTGGTTCATTGCAGAAAAAAGGTTAGTACTGCGCGAATTAGACGCGACAGGAGAACAGGAACAAACACGACTGCACCTCTGTTGTCGTGTTTGTTCCTGTTCTCCTGTCGTGTCTAATTCGCACAGTACTAACCTTTTTTCCGCATATAGGGGAGTACTCTGCCGTGTTCAAATGGCTGTGCCTTCTGCCTCCTTTGCCTGCTTCGTCTACAAACATCTTTGCGGTTTTTGGCCAGCCAATGACAGTTCCTCACGACTGACATCACGCGAGCCGTGTGACGTCGCATGGCGGAATTCGCTTGAGAGACTGGCACCAGGCGTCGCCGCAAGGCGCGAGAGTGGGAATTTTTTAAAATAATTGTTAAGTTCTGCGTAGTTCGCTTCTGAGGACTTGTACAGGGAATGAACACTCAATGGCCTTTTGCTCTGCACAGTGCGTGCATTTTAACGCCCTTTCAAAAGTGTTTTGTGGGCGCTTTAACGTGCACTGAGATTGCTTGGCACATGGGTGTTTATTCTTCTTTGCCGCCACAGAGCACTGATACCACGGCCGAGATTGTACCAGCACCCTGTCTAAAGACGCACGGGGTCCTTCATCTCCTTTTGAAAGCCATGATGTTCCTGAAGATAAAATAATTGTAAAAACCCTTCCCTATGCTTGTGTTGGCTTCAGTGACTGTTGACTTCTTTCTTGCTGATTTTGTCTAGCATGTAATTGTTGTGCAGCTCCTGGTGGGCCACTCAGTGGGTAGTGGTGGGTTCAGTCTGTGGGTAGAATTCTGTGCTCATATCAGCCGTTTACAGATGCACCCTCCTTTAAACTGTGTGTCACTTTTCTTCACGCAGAAGTCGGGCAGCCGGTCTGGCGGCAGCAGTGGTCCAGCGGCGGTCACGCTGTCCAGTCAGAAAATGGCAGGCCTGAAGGAGCTGCTGCTTTCGGAAAAGCTGAACACCTCGGCGATCCAGCTCCAGCTGACGGCCCAGTCACAAGTCCAAGTCGTCAAGCGGGGGAGCCAGGCGAACCCAATGGCATCCCACGAGGCCACAACCCGGCACTCCAAGAGGATGCGAAGGGAGTAGAATGGCCGACCCTCTCCCTTCGTTCACCGCTGTCTGCAAAAGCACCACCTGTCTCACAGCCTCATGGTGCCAGGCGACCGTTCCTTGTCTGTCACTCTCAGCGTCATCCTTAAATGTCGCTTAGCTCAGTTGTGCTGCTGTGGCGGATGACCCGTCTTCGTCTGCCGTGCACAGCATTGTCTGCAAGCCTTGCAATCTCTCTCAATTTCAGAGTGAGGCACTCTCCTCAAATTCTGATAGCTTTCTAAGCCTCGCAGGTGGAAAGTGCCGTTGTGATCGCGCCTTTTGCTGCTAATTTATATCACGTGGTATGTTTGCTGATAAGCTTTTTTGGAATGCAGCTGGCTTGTGCATTCGATAAACAGGGTGACAGTTGGTGGGATGCGTGAAACGTTTGTGACGTTTGCATGAGCCAACTCGTCAGCGGAGGCTAACCAACCCCAGTTTCTTTTTGGTAGCGGTGCAACTTTAAGTCCCAGAAAACGAGTGCAACCGGGCATCACCGCCATCGAAGTTGGTTGATAAGCCTTCTGTGCGTCACATAAACCATCTTTACTTTTACTTTTTTCTTCTCTCTATACTAAAAATGTGTTGAACATAATCAGGGACAATGTTGACCCATGTTGTTTGTATTAGCAGCTTATTTAAAAATGCGTGTTGTTGTGTGGTCGGGGGGCCGACTTTTGGTGCCGGTGCCGATGTGTCCTTGTGATCAGGCATGGCGAGATGATATTTAAGTGTCCTGCATAAGAAATGTAACCATGTTAGATCGATGCTTCAGCCTGTCTATCACTGTTTTTTTTTATTGTTACAGTCACTTGCATTTATTCAGCCCCAGACCACTGTTAATAGCTGTGGTGCACAGCAGCATTTATTCCTTGCACGTTACTTAGACGTTGTTCGCTTTGCATTGTTTTGAGCTTGCGGTGGTACTAGTTACCAGGTGATGTTAGGTACTGGCAGTTATGGTACTGGCAGCCAGGCGGCTTCCGTTTTCGGTGCCGTGCACAACCGCCTTTCCGTTCTTTTGCTTCGTGACTTTCTGAACCACGAGTGTCTTGTGAGTTCGGTTGTCAGGCTGCAGATGGCGGACAATGAGTCTGCTTGGTAATAACGGCAGGTAGACACCAAGCCAAAGTTTTCCTGCAAATTCTTGCGAGCCGCGGTACAGAATAAGAAAAGCACAACTTTTGTTTGCGACAAAATGTTGCCTGCCGCGTGGTGGCACCACATTTGAGCTAAAAAAAAACAAAGGAAGGCAATCTGTCTCTTTTGCTTTGTTAATTTTGTCATGTTACTGGTTAAATTTACCCAGTTTTGAGCATGGCCTAGCAGTAGCTGCGCTTGCATGAATGCGACAGCAGCACATCGTATTAACTTTCTAGTGCATCGCATTCATATAAACAGTGATAATGCACTAGGAAAATGCGTTGCATCAATGCGCGAGATGGGGGTTTATCGAGAAGGGCAAGTTGGCTTCCGCGGCGAATGGAAACAGGTTTGGAAGTGCCCGTCCTCCTCCCTTTGGTGGCTATACAATACCCCCTCAGCTAGATAACAACCCAGACTGCGCTTAAAATGGGGGCGGCTGGCTGGATCCCTCCGCCACGTGCAATGGGCGAGGTGTCACTGTCCTTCCAGACTTAATGCAGTGCGTGTAAACAGTAGCGTATCGGCTCCACGAGATATGCTAGGAAATGTGATGCGCTACTGTCTCATTCATGTAAACACAGCTAGTAGCAAACAGTGGAAAGTCGGTTATCACAGTAATAATTGTGAAGTTTTTTTTTGACATGTAAATATGTATGTATTTATGGTTTGTGTTGCTGTCTAGTCGAGTCTCCTTTTTTTTTATTTTCTTTGTGTGTGGGGTAATTTGTGTCAGCTTTGTCTTGGGAGCAAATATATATTTGAGATGCGAACTGAGCTTTAAATGAAGCCTTTGCAAGGCAGGTACAAGAATATTCTAGCCCACCCGTTAGCACGGCAACTTATGCATAGTTATTCAGATATGCAAATTTTTTTTTAGCTGCTGTACTAGTTATCTTAATGGTGGCACCTTACCTTTTTTGTTTTTTGCATAGCTGTACAAGCACATTTGTTATTTCGGTGTTGGGAGCACTCGGACAGTTTAATAATTCCTTTTATGCGTGCAATGTAACTATTTTAGTGGATAACAGCCTTTACGCAGCTGTCGCAGGCACGCATCCCAAGATATCGATTAAACATTTTGCCTCTAGTTGTCTAGCTTTTTTTAGCCCGCCAGTACATTTCTTCGCTTATATCTTTGAGGCCCCGCATTGAGACTCCTTGCTGCTCGGTTGTCAGTGAGATACTGATTTTTCTGATGGTAATCTGTTATGGACGTGGTAATCCACCTCAGTAACCCATGATAATAACTCTGGGCAGTCCATCTTAAGCGCTGATTCTGGGGAAATAAAAAGACAGCAAATACTATTTTGAATGTACCTCTTCGCTTATGAACGTCTCACATGTTGAAGCAGAATGTCAAACTGGAAAACCCTTTGAGATATCAAAGCTAATGTGGATATGTGCTGAAGTAGTTGACCAATTTTGAAGTATCCAAGTCCTTATTTTTTGGCATTTTTGAGGAAGTTTCCCAAGGAAGCAATTAGTGCTTTTGCGGTGCACTGCATTGAATGCTGTTGATATCCTTTGTGTAATGGAACCCTTGGTCTTTATTATTTTCGTTCTTTCTTAAATTTGGGGAAGTGGTGTTAACATAGGGTCTCTTCGGCACTCTCGAATATGTGAATGTCTTTGACGCATTCTTTCTATATGCAGTATCCTGGCCAAATCTTTTTACTAGCTACGTACTATCGAGCTAGTTCTCTGCTTTCTAGCGGAAGTAGGTGATATGCAGGGTTTGTGGATAGGCTTAGTGCAGTTCACAGGTTCTCTAGAGAAACCTCGCACTACGCTTGTGGTACGCACATTGGTTGCTATGTGACGCCTTGTAATGTGACATACTGTGGGTTGAGGTACTTCTTTGGGGTCAGAGAAAGCAGTCAACTAAGCACCAGTCAGAGGATCTAGTGAGGCTATTAACTATCGCTGTTAATTTACTTGGTTACAATCTCTGACAACTGTTACACACCATAGCAGTGTATGACAGCTAATCACCACTGGCTGTTTATTTTTGGCGAGCTTTCTAAGTACGCTGTAGTTCGGTTTTTGGACAAGCATTGTCTTCTAGCTGTCTGAACATAAAAGTTTGCAGTATGGTCCTGCCATCTACTCACAAGCAATGAAATGTCAGTAACATGTGTAGCAAATGCTCTGATGTGACATCGACTGCTAGTCTCAGTGTTTCACTACAAGCGTGACATCCTAGATTACTCGGCTAAGGTGCAGTTGGAATTAGTAACTCTTGGCTGTCCAGGATTCAAAAACATTCATAGGAACAGCATTTTGTGTGTTCCTTTTTCTGCGTAGTGACTGCTCTGTAATGGCTGCCTGATTAATCTGCAGTGAGTTACAATTTTTGGCAGGAGCTGACAGAGTCCAAAATCTGAAACCATGCTGTGCCACTTCTCGTGGCTTCTGAGCTCGAGTTATCACTGGTTTTAGATGACAAGGAGTAAACGCCATTTTTGGGCATTTAGGTTAGTCAGCTTGAAACTGCATCTGACAGAAACTTGTGAGCCAGCTTTCGAGGAAGAAAATAGATGGAAGCATTGAAATGCGGAGGGTCCATTGGAAGGCCACAGGTGCACATCAGCGACATTCTGAACGGATGACTTGTGTAATAGACATTTGGTGACCCGTCTACTTTACACGGGGGCTTTGTACAAAATAATAATTGTGTTGGCGTGCTTGAGCTTAACGCATCCTGTGCATTCAGCCTGGTAGAGTGGGTTCACAGGGTCGAGAATTCTCACATGGGCACATGATTGCTTGAAATGGAAAGAAATCTGGCAGAGCGGCACAGATCATACCACTATGAGGGGCCAATGAACACTCTCCCAGGCTGGACGTGAGAGCTTAGCTGTTTCGTTTCATTTCCTATACTCCGCGACATTTCTCGCACGTAGTAGTCGGTTGCGACGAAGTTTTCTAAGCGAGTTGCTGCATCATTTCAGAGCTTTCTTTCTTCCATTTTTATTTTCCTCTCATCACTTTTGGGGATAGTAGAGATAGCATAGGTAGGAATAGGGTGTCTGACAAAAAAGAAAATAAATAAAAACTGAGTAATGCAAAGTTTTTCTACTACTCTCTTGCCTGTCTTTGGCAGCATTCTTCAAGGAACAGATTGACGCTTTTTACTGCACAGTAAAGTAGTTTGAATTGCTCACATTTGAAAAGTGTTGCGATGCAGGATTTGAGTGTGATGGCTTGTGAAAGCATAGACACTTTTTGAAGGCATCGGTGGCTCTACTGCAGTGGTAGCAGTGAAAGAATTGTATCTCTGGCTGCAATACTGGTGTTGACATGCAGGACAGGTTTTATATCATGCAGGAACTTCGTAAGCCAGGACAAGGACTTAGCGTGTGAGACCGGCTTGTTGGGGGCAGATATGTTCACCGTGGAGTCTGTCTTTTGACAACTTTTTTTTTTTACAGATGTTCACCGTGGGGTCTGTCTTTTGACAACTTTTTTTTTTTTACAGTGGCAGATATTAAAGGTACGATTCTCGGTTCTGCGGTGTCGGCGTAACGCTTTGGTGGAAACAGGAGTAATGGCGCTATGCGGTGTGCCACAGTTTTGTGGCGCTCTCTATGTGCAGCGGTGCGAACTAGCGCTTGCGCCGTTTGCGCCTGTGAGCATAGAGGGTACCACTCTGTGGTGCGGCTAACCGTGCATGCAGCACCACAAATAGCTGCCACGCTAAATCTCACATTGCACAGGTGTAGTGACCAGTGGTCAGCTTTTTTCACTGCTTCTTTTTACAGTCTATGAATGACATTACAATCCTTGTGCTTACCACTATGACAGCATATGAACCGTGACAACAAGGGGGATGAGGACAATTCCATCCAATTTTTATTGCTTGTAAAACTTGATTCTTTGCAATTTTGCAGCTCTCTTAATGTTTGTCCGGCAGCAAAAGACACATTTGTTACTGAGCAAATTGTGGTTGAAAATCGATTATTTTATGTTGAGACTATTATAGACGCTGCTATCTCTGGCTGAAAGTGGACAGCGGCATGCCTAGCCTCAGAGACGTGCGTAAAAACGAATGTTGACAGCATCACATTTTGCTTGTGAAAGTAGCTCATAGTGGTAACAGATGCATTTTATTTTTGTCCTTTTCTAGCGAAAGTAGCTTCTTTTTCATTAGAATACGGTAATTAGTCGATGTAGGTCAGCTTAAAATTTGTCTTCAGTGTTTGTTTAATAATGAGCACTTTAGGCTATGACACGGTTTTGAAGTACAATAAATGTAGACTCCATGGCCCAATGGGCACTGAAACTTCATTGGATGTCCGCAGGACGTCCAAGGGAGTTTCAGTGCCCATTGAGCAGTGAGTGCAGCTTTTTTGTGCTCATTTTACTCTTGAGTGGCATTTTGGCCAAGTAAGTGGCATTTTGATAGTTGAGACACGGTGTACTTGCAAATCTGCTTAGCAAATAGCCTTGGGTATTCCTTTCGTATTGCCTGCCATAAGCAGACTTGAGGGCACAACTGTCGGCTTAACAGCTGCATTTAACTTGTATTTAAAGCGAATAATTTCCTTCCATGTCTGGTTTTGAAATGGTGGACAGAAAAAAGGCGTGCCTTCGCGGGTCCTTACTTTGTTCTTTCGCGACATTATTCGCGCATTAATCTTGTCAGTCCGGCCTTTGCTCGAGGATCTTCATTCTTTGTTCTTGTCCCATCCATTACAATACGTGCTGTGGACCAAATTGGGAGGAGACACTCCCCAGAAAAAGAGCTGTGTGCCCTGTCTTACATCGCAACAAAGTATAAGTGCACAAGACGTGATCAGATGCAAGAAATAGAGAAAAGGATGTAGCAGACAGACAAAAAATCACGCAAGACAGAGGACTCGAGCTCGACATTTGAAATTGGTTATCCCTCCTCGTTTAGTATTGCTGGCAAAGGGCACAACATCTCGTAATAAGTGATCGTCACCTTTTTGGTGGCAGTTGGCATTGAAACTGTTTTGGTTTGCAATTCTGACCTCAGATTTTGGCAGGTTATGGGTATGACCGAGTTGTGTGCAGGTGTAATAACACCTTTGTTGGTGACTGTGTGTCACTTTCGGAAGAGTAAGTTTTTATTCAAGCTTATTACCAGTAAACCTTCAGTCATATTCTTTGGTATTCCTACTTTCTATGAGGTATAAAAAAACGTGTGTGTGTGTGTGGGGGGGGGGGGGGGGGGGCTGCAAATGTTCAAATTTCTTATATGAATGAAACAGCTTCCAGAAAATGAGATTTACATTGTAGTGGAAATTTGAGTTGTTATAAAACATGTCATTATACAACGTCCCGCTTCATATGCAATAATACTCTGCTTAGCTTTCCATATTTTAATATGCTGCACAAATCTGAAAAAGAAGCCCTTAATAGCAAACTGTTGTGTTGTTGGTCGTTATCTCACAAGTTCTGTGCGGCGCTGTGATGTGACATGCATTATGTAACATGCATGCTTTTTTCTGCATGGCTGTAGCAGGTAACCATCAAGATCATTTTACAACATTGTGCTGTACCATCTATATGTCTGTAACTACATTGGTTGAAGTTTAGGAGGTAGCCATGACAAGGGCTTCCCAGGTGAAAAGAAAAAAAAGCACAATCTATTCAGTGAAATGGGTGTTGATTAAACGCATCATATTTATTTGATAAGCCACAACCTTATGCTTTTACTTTGCTGCATGGATTTAATGAGACAGATGTCTCATATGGGATGTAAACAGTCTGTGAAAGGTCCTTTTAAATGTGCCGGAAATAAGGTCACGACCATGCAACCTAGACTTTACTATGCCGTATTATATGTGTGTACTTTCGGTTTTCACGCAATTCACAGAACTTCTATGAGCCTTCTGGTGTCAACCAGATGCTTCATGTCTTGGCATGGCTTCACATTCGTTCCAGATGGTTGCAAAGATTGATTTCATGCCATGTCAACTATTGGAGGTGCACTTTGAGATGTCATTGACCGTTGCAAAGTCAGCAGTTCAAATTGCATGAAAGAATCCATTAGGTTCTCTGTGATCAGCTGCAGAAAACTGGCGAACATGTGCCATTTTCATCCGGGTTGAGGTTTGCCAAACTTTATGAAATGGTTTCTGGAAGGTACCACACCATACGCAATTGACTGACCAGAGCTGTTGCCGTTGAGGATGAGTAGTTTTATCGATGGCGTTGCGCATGCGTGCCGATTGTTGGACTCCCATCTGCCACAGGGCTGAGCCGTTGTTGAGAGGAGTATTGTTGTTGTGGGTGGTGGAGAGTCTATTCTGAGATGAGAATTGGAACAGTCTGTTGTTGAGGCAGCGTTTGATGCCACTGTGATTGGAGAGTTTGCGGGTTCCTCTATGTGTGATGCAAGAAACGATGGCGCAGAGTTATGTGGAAGCGCATTATGCACCCGTCTTCATTTTGATAGGCAGTGTTTGCATTTCATTTGGTCCTGCCCGGTTAGTTTGTTTTTGAGCCAGTGCTGCTGTCTTTACTCGGACGGTTAAGTTTTTTTTTTCAGTTTTGCAGCTCAAGTGCAGGTGATGCACTTGTTTTGGTTAGTCTGTGCAAGTTCGGAACGTGTGTTGAAAAGAATCGCTCTTTAACAGACCAACTTTGATTATTGATGTTTAGAGACAGTGAGACAGCTAATGAGCAGTTTTTTCTTCAGCCCCAAATGTTGTTGCACAATTCAAAGAGGAACACATTTTGGCGCTAACTTTACTTTGACAAGCAAATTACAGGTGGCAGTAGCAAATTTGTTCCACTTAGAGTTCCGCTTAGGGTTCCGCATAGTGTTCCGCGTGAGTGAAGGCAACTGTGCTGGCTGTTTTGGATGGCAAAGAACGACTCTGTTTTGAAAAGGCCTCTGCTCTTGCAGGGGAGAGACGGCTAGCTTGGCAGGGCCTTAGCCACCAAAGTACCACTGTACATAGCATGCTAGAGTTGTAGGTTGTTTGTTGAATGTTTAGTAAGCTTGTACATTTTTGCTCTTGCTGTTTTTGTGTTGGGGAGACTGGCTGCTTACTAAGTTTTTATAGCCAAGTGTGCTGCTATATGCGGGTCCCATTGGGGCTGCACATTGTGCTGCTTATCACACAGTGCTAGTGAAACGGCTGTACATGTATAGATGCGCGAGAATAAGCCACTGACATGTTGCTTTGCAAGGATTGCGACCATGTACGCTGAGCAGAGCGTTGAAGGAATTGCTGTGCACGTTGCCACTTTCGTTGAAGCAAACTGCTGCATTTTACTCACTGCACCAAGTGTCGCTTAGAGATGTGCGGTGTTACTATTTAATGGTGAAGACGTGTGTTCGTTTCCCTGTGAAAATGCTACAGTGCATTTCACTGCGTCAAAGAGCACTGAATCTAGGCTTGTCAGCAGCGCCGACCTGCTTTTTCATGGAAACATTTTTTTTAAAATGTCTTTGCCATATTTCAAAGCAAATAATGTGGGAAAAAATGAAAAACTTGCCTTGAAATATGCACATGAAATAGCGTGCCATAACCCTTTGGAAAAAGGCTTACTCTATCTGTTTCCTGAACAGATTTGAATACTAATTCAGTTCTGCCATGATAAAAGGCATTAGGGTAGTACCTTAGTTTGTTTTTCTATATTACCAAAACCTTTAGGTAACTAAACTGCGTTTTCAAAAAGAGCATCATTGTGTAACTTGCCACATCATTATCGGTTCTTTTTTATGCTACGCGTTCTTGGAATCATGTAGGCAGATGAGACGAAGAATTTGGCAGGGATATGGTTACTGTAGCTGGTGCAAGACAGGCTTAATTGGAGCTTAGTGGGAGAGGCCGTTTTCCTACAGTGAACGAATGTATTGAATCGGATACGAAGCTTTCTCCTTTATAGCTGGTGGTCGGCAGCCGGGTTAACGCTGGTGATGATGATATTTGGCATGCGCAAGATGCAGCAGCTTGTCTTGGGTTGGGGTAGGTCAGAAAGTGAGATAGCTTCATGCTCTGCTCGCCACCTTTTCTCACAACCAAAAAAAAAAAAAGAGAGAGAGAAAGGAGGGAGAGAGAAACGATGCCGGCTTGTTTTTGTCGTGCTACGTGATCTGCGGGTCAGTCAGCTTTTGCTTTGCTGCCTCCATCGCATGTTGTCTGCTCTCGAGGTGCGGTGCGGAGAGGACGCAGGGGTCTATAGTGGTGTTGCTGGCTTGTGCATAGTTTTTTTTTTTTCTTCTTTCAGTGTGTGCATCTCACATGTCAGAAAGCTATGCAAGTCTACAAGCCGCGCACAGGATTCTTTCGGAGGCCGAGTGCACTTTTTTTTCCGGCCTTTTTCGACATCCCCTTCACCCCACTTCCCCCATCCCAGCCCTGATCCTACTTTTCAAGGTCAGTTCCCAACTGTAGAAAGAGAGAAGAGAGAGACTGTGATGTTTTTACCCCGTTTCGATCTGTAAGAAACCGTTTTTTTTTCTTTTTTTCTAGTGCACAAAGAGAAACGCGGTTGTAAATAGAGTAGTAGTGAGCCGGTTTTGCCGGAGTCTTTGTTGTCCGTTTTTTTTCCTTCCTTACACACCCTCCTACAGCATTGTAGTATGACTATCTATCCAGTGTTGATATACTGAATCCAAGTATCAGCCCAATGTTTATCTCGTGTGCACACACGGTCCAGTGTCTGCCCGGCTCCTCAGGGCATGGGTCAGTTTTTCATTCACATGAGGCCGGTCTTGCATTTAATGCAGTCTTTGATGGCAGCGCGCCTTTTTAAGAGCATTTGTTGGTACTGTAGTGGATTCTAATGGGCATCGGGAAGCGTGTTAGTCTTTTGTTGTATGCACACCTTACGGTGCTCTTTTGTTTTGGTGAGTCGTTACCTCTGCATCAAATGATGCCACCTACACATTACACACAAGGCTGATTTTGCAGTAAAGCTGTTGGAATACTCATTTCCTTCTGGCAATCTTGTGTTGGCTCCCGATCAGATTTCCAGCTGAGTGCGGGTTGTTTCCGATGCCTTGACTGATTGTCTTTTCTACTCAGTGTCATCTTGAAGTTGGCTGTGAAGCCTGCTTCGCAGAAAAGTTGCAGTTCACACAGACCGTTTTTGCCGTTTTGGCACAATGCTAAACACTGTTTTTTTTTTATTTTCTTGGAAAGCACGAAGTGATCTCCCTGCATTATTTGCATTTCTTGTCAAATACATGTTGATGGAAATGAGGCTCTTAGATCATGCCAATTGTCGGACTCTATATAAATATGAAGTGTTAAAAAACAACTTGCCTATTGACCCAACACTTTGACTTTACAGATTATTGCGCCACCTTGGATGCAAATATGTACTGAGCACTGGTGTTAGAATAGCGTATTACTGGGTACACACACCTGGCTACTTGCACCTGTTGAGAATGGAGTTCTACAGATGGCATGGTCTAAACTTTCCATGTCCGAAGGGCCTCACAGCTGGTATTGAAAAGAGATTGCCGTGGATGCCTCGGCAAGTGTTTTGAAGTGTGTTTTTTTCTCCAATGTCCTTTTGATGCTTCGCAAACAGCAAACAGACCAAATGTTGAAAAAGTGTGTTTTTGTCCACTCTTGAAGGCACATGGTGTCCTTTTTTTTTTGTTCTCTCAGTGAATGTGCACGTGATGTTCATTTCTTTTGTACATAATCATGTGGGTAGTCAATATACCTTAATTCACCATTCCCAAGTGTCATTATATTCATGTGTGTACGTCTCACGCGCAAAGAGAGGGAGTCACATTGACTCTGATTTAGTGTTCTCTTGTTTACAGGATAACTCATGAGGGTAGTAGTTTATCAATATTGGCCCCCTTTTACAAAATGCTGAAAAGAACTATGTGCAGAGTTTTTTCCTTTGTACAGTTAATATTTATTAATATAATTTGGCTTTTATGCACAGACCTTATGTACAACACTGGCACAACAACACCCCCAAAACATTTTTACCCTTTGTTATCTTCAAGTAGCACAACATTTTTTTTCTTTGTACACGTGGATAAGTTTGATGCCGCACGTTCATTGGACTTGCCACTGGAAAAAAAGTGGGAAAAAAAATAAAACATTGTCTGGTCAGTATTTGAAGCCACCTTGTTTATTTGCATCAAGCAAGTGTTGTCGGCAGCCACTGCTGACAACCGCATGCGAGTGAACATGATGCTGCTGTTACGTTTAGATGTTGTATAAAATAAAGATTCAAGGGCATGGTAAAATAATTCGTTAATTCGAGGCTTTCATTAAAACTGCAATTTGGCTATATCGATGTCTATGGGCAGCATTGTTGTTCATTTCTAGTTAACTAAAACTGGATTTTGTGAAATCACACAAGCGCCATTTTAATACTCGCGAGTGAAACTAAATTCTTAAAAGAAAACCAAGAAAACATTAGGCAGATGTTAGTCGGGGTTGAATACTAATGAAGGAAATGAACCTCAGCCGAACCGGATAGGCTGTTTGGGAAACTGACTTACGTAACAAATTGAAGTTTTTCTTTCGCTTTAAGGCAGGGGCGTATATCTAACATTTTTACCGCAGTCGGTCGTCGAGAGACTTGCTTTCATGCGACTTAGCGCGTAATGATGGCACTGATGCGCAGATTCAGTGCGATTACAGTCGCACCCGGTCGCGGAACGCCAGCCCGGATTAGGAGGGCGTAGTATACATACCCGCAAATTAGCCTCTGGTTGCGGACCGGCGGCCGCTAGCTCCTTGTCCAGCTCGTCACGTTTTTGCTGGAGCCTCTTCACTTTGCCAGGATCCTTGATCCCTCTATTCTCTTGCTGCTGAATTCTGCGCTCGGCGGCCTCGGCCAACTGTTGCCGCTTCACGGTCTGCGAATAATAGTAACGGCCGCAACGATTACCATGGAACTGAGGTGCACAACAACATCCGGCAATAAAGTAGAGCGATCCAACAGCCGGCGGTGAACAGTCTCAGACTGAAAAAAAAAAAGGAAAAAAACAGGCCGGCCGTACCACGTCTACTGACGGCGGAGTTATGTCGGCACTGGAAGCTTTGAAGCAGCTCAAACAAATCCCCATGACCGCTATTGTTGCAGACCGGCGGATTTTTTTTGCCTGCCCAATTGCGCGTGTAAACAAGCCGCGGACGACGCGACAGCTGAGTGCACAGTGTTGTCCGAGCGTATTTTGATCTCTTCTCGCGTGAGCCCAGACTGAGCGCGACTCACGCGTCAACGTCTGGCCACAATGCATGCACGCATGCGCAGTGCGGATTACGTAGTGCGCGTCGCGTCGCGCGGCGTGCTCATTTTTTTGTTGTTGTTTCGGGCGGCGCAAATGCGCATGACGCATCGGCGGCGCACTTTTTGTTTATGCACTTTTTTTTATCTAGCGACGACGTAGGCCGTGGCTCTGTCCCCGACAAATAAAGGAAACTTGTTCCGCGTAACATTCTTCCGAAAATACCCGGCTTCTGGCGCAACAATAAAACTTTTGGGCGCCGAGCGGAGCTACCGCGAAGGCGAAACGAATGCGCTCATCACATGAGGTGTGCGCGTTGCCTTATATGGAAGCGATGTCCATGTTAGCATTGACACTTCTTGATGTTTTGTGTTTGCTTTAGCTTGGCGCGGCAGTATTTGAACGTTTAGAGTACAAAATCACGTCCCCGCTGATTTCACTGCCATGCAACCGCTGAATAATAAAACTGTCTCGTACTAATGTGCTAAACAGTTCTAACGGACAAAAATTGGTATAAGTTTAGCTATTGCAACTTGTTTGCGAGTAACCAAAGCACTATAATTGAGTGCCGCGTGGCTAACCTGCAACGGGACGTTTTTTGCGATGGCATATAAGCCGAAATGAGCACAAACGCGTCGGCACTGCAGTGTTTTGGGTGACAATGAGGAAATTTTCCACGGGAAACAAGTCTCCGGTTCTCGCCGACGATAACAAACTCGCCAAATCCAGTCGCGAACGATCGCCTCGCGCGCTGATTAGGCGCCGAAGAGAGGGCGTCAGCGCGTGTATTTGTGCGGCATGGCGACTGGAAAACCCGGAATTCGAGATTTATGGTCGCAAAAAATTCGACTGTTCGCGGCAGACCGCGTCCAGCGCAAGCGTGGCATGGCAGCTTCGCCGCAAGTCCTAGCGCCGCAGCGGACGACGGAATTTTCCTATGGTACCGATTCCCAGCGAAAACGCAACTCGACTCGTTACCGCAATCGATTTTTACTCTTAAATTAGTAAAACAATTCCTAAATTATTATTTTATTACTTTAAAGCTCGCGCTGCGCCAAAAACTGCTTTGTGTACATCGGTTCGGAGCCGAAGATTGCCGAGCGCGGGGAGCGTGGAACCAGTTCCAACCGGTTAGGGGAGGTACAATAATTGTGCGTGGTTGGTTGGTCGACAGTGTGAGGAATACACCGAGTGTGTGCTTGCGAAGCAGAGCGTCATTGTGCGAAAAAAAAGTGTTGTGTCTTCTTGTGTGAGGCTGGACCTGTGCCCTGGACGTATTAGTGTGCGTGAGAATTTTTTACAGGGGGCTTCACGCGACGCTGAAAGAGAAACGTAAGTCGGTCGGTTTTGTGCTGTTCAGAGCGTGTCGAAGTCAACCGCGGCTCAGCGTGGCATGTAGCGAAAGCTGCTTGAGCGTTTTGACACCTTTAAGTGCTGCTGGGCGATGCTATATAATCGAATTCATCGATAGAGATCATTTTATGTTCGCGCCGACCGTAAAATTCGGTGCCCGGCGCGCTGGAAACGTGGAGCGCTTGAACGGGTTCCCGCTTTTTTGAAAGCGACGGTTGGCCCTAGAGTGGTTCCTTTATTTCGCCGAGGCGTCCGTGAAGATTCCGAAAGCGTGTGGGTATGCTCGAGTCCGACCCTTGCTGATCATCCTTCTTTGAGCAGCGAGCGTTCATGTCTCGTCCGCGACCACGCTAAAAGGGAACGTTACTGCCACTGCGGCGACGTCCAACCGACCCATCGCTTCGGGAGTCGCGGGAGCATTTGGTCGCTGCCAGATCCCACCGAGTTGTTGGCCGTAGTTCGCACGCGTGGGTGCTGTTCTGGGTTGTGTGAGAAGTGTGTAACGACCCTGAATGAGATTTGGGAAGTCGCCGGCAAACTACTTGAGAGCATGCCTGCACGCTTTTGTTCCCCATTGAACCTGTTCATACCGCGGCTGTGTGCTAGTCCGACTCGGGATATTCGCGCGAGATCTCGTAGCGAGATGATCAGTGTCCGCGTTGTGCGTCCGGACGACAAAATCGTCCGTAAAAAAAAAAAAAAAATAAGGGCGAGAAGCGAGAAAGGTCGTGGTGTGCGCGCCGCGTTCGTTTTACTACTGGTTTACCGTTCGCTGCAGCGTGCAGTCAGCTCTGCGGTCCGCCGGGGTACGGTGGTGCTTGCATAATCCCCGCGTCGCACGATCATAGAGCGCTTTCACTTACGTAATGCTGACGGAACAACCAGCGTTGTGTGTGTTACGGCACTGAAGCTAACCAGCACCTTTCTCACCATACGAGGAGCGATACGCGGGACGCTTTGAATCTGGTACGCGTCGCGTTCCTCCTCCGCTTGACTTCCATTCATTTTGCTGGCTGTTCGGGTCGCGCGAAACAATGAGTCGCGGCTGTAAGAAGAATTTGTTTCTTCATTTGCGTATCGCGAAACGGCGAGTGCAGTCATCGACTTTCAGTGCGCGGACGTTAACGCGTAAACACGGCGACGTGAAAAACAAAAACAAAAAAAGCTTTTTGTATCAACGGCATGAAGATACGTAACCTGGCGTCTTGCGTTGTCGTCTGACTTTGCTGCTGTAGATTTTCGACCTGGTGCAACAGCAGCTCTTGTATTTGCGTATGTAGATCATTATTGCTTGTTTTTGCCATTCTGTCCACGAGCCTTTGTCTTGACCGCTGGTACCACGAGGTGGTCTGACCATAGTGTGTGCAGTAACAAACTCGCCAGCGTCGTAGTAGTAACGCGTCGCCTTTCACACTGTACTTCCGGATTCGGGGAAAGCTTTGCTGGTTTTATTTGTTTTTTGAGTTTTTTATTTCATGAATCCTCCATTCTGGTGCACAGAATACATGGTTCAGGAAAATTGGCTCAACTTTGTTTGCTTGGAGGGATTGGGCAATTAGTGGAGCGCATACATGTGTGGCTGGCAGCTGGTAAAACGAGTTACAATGTTTCTTGGAAGTCTGCGGGTAATGGCTTTACTCCAGGTATGGAAATCAACGTACCTGGGATTTGTAAAAAAATTTTTTTGTCCTTTTTAGGTTTTCCTTATTAAAAGTCAGATGAAATTGTGTAGAGTAGATGAAACCTGAAAAAAAAAAGTAGTTTAATGCCTGAACATTATGCTAACTGCAGTTGGTTTAAGGCTTTATTAAAAAATAACACTGCGGCAGATGCAGGGGATGGCAAGTATTTTTGCATTTTGCTACAGGGACTTCTAGTTGACTTGTCATTGGTCGTACTTCCATACCGGCTAATCCTGACTGATAGCTGTTCTGATTTGACAACCAGCCTTTCTGAGGAGAAATCCGCCAGGTGCAAAAAGCACCGCTGTATGCATCACTTCGTGGATAAATTTTTTTTTCTGCTGACTCTTTTAAGATAAAAGGGTAGTGCAAAAGTTCAGACAGAGGCCTTAAAGGTGCACTAAAGAGGAATCTGAACTCGTCTTTTCACCGCGGGAACTCAATATGCATATTCCGAGCATTCTTAGAAACTTTGAATTATTGTCCCGTGCGGCGGATTTCCCTAATTTCAATCAGATTAAATGTCCCCGCTCCCGCTTTTTTTTTTTAACTCAATGCTGAAGGTAGGAGGAGTCAGTGTGTGGAGTGCCTTTCAGCCAGTCCTGTGGCAGCTTGCAGCTCTGCCATCAGCGGAGTAAGCAAAGCCACCACTGGGCAGGCTGAAAGGCACTCCACGCGTTGACTGACACCTCCTACCTTCAGTGTTGAGTTAGAAAAAGAAAAGGTGGGAGCTGAAACGTTTAATATGATTTAAATTAGGGAAATTGGCCACACAGGACAATAATTCGAAGTTTCTAAGAATGCTCGGAACGTGTAGATCGCGTTGCCGCAGTGAAAAGAAGAGTTCAGATTCCTCTTTAGTGCACCTTTAATAGGGAGGAGGGTATTCACTTCGTAGGTGTGCAAATTAATGTTGCTGTAGTGGGATACAACTCAAGAATGAAGTGGCTTTTCCCTATCAAAGGACTCACTTCCAGCCAATGGCATCGGTGACACTGCAGGGAGCGGCAGATGAAAGGGGATAGTCCCCCCATGTCAAGGGGGGGTAGTCCCCTCCCTGCGTTGTCACGCTAGCAGTGTCATGAGAATAGGCAGACGCCATTGGCTGGAAGAGGGTCCTTTGCCCATTCTTGAGTTGTATCTGACTATAGTAGACGGATGTCTCTCATGCCTGTGCGCACCATCGCAGGTACCTGGGGGCTGTGCAGATGTGGTGTGATTGTCCGTGTGTGCTTACTTCATCTGGTGGTTCTTTCTCTTTGTGGCTGCACTCGAGGTGTTTGATGACTGGTACCTTAAGCAAAAGGCTGGTTTATTTACACCCGCGCTCCTAATTCCTTTCTTTTTTGGCTTCAGGAGGAGAATAGACTGATCTCTCTTTGATGTCGGTGCAAGTTGATGGGATGAAGCAGCCCCTCACACCGTTTGGGACGCCAGGTAATGCACAGCTGGCAGGATTGGAGTGGTCATCTGTGGCTAACATTCTATACCTCTTTGTACACGTGTCTGGTGTTGGTGTCCGGTACAGTGTGCTTCAGGGGCAAGGTTCAGTCCTATTAGTGGATGGCCAAGATGACAGCGAACATTATTTGTTATATCAAGTGGGTCTCATATCTTTTGCAAAGAGAGCTGTAGGAAATGCCACGTATAGTCCGCATCATTTCACTTTTTGCTGTCTGAAGTGATGAATGCAATGCCATTATACTTAAAAATTCTTTTAATCTGAAATCTGGAACGCAAGAGTAAAGGAGATGAGGGGCATAATATGTTACGAAAGAAACCAACAGTGTTTGCAAGGAAGGCACAGATTGGGAAGGGCGGGGGGTGGGAGGGGGGGGGGGGGGGGGGGCTACAGACAAACTAAAGTAGCAAAATCTTGTGAATTCAAACTCGCTTGGTTTGGACCTGGGACGCGTCAGCATCAAGTATACTGGAAACTAAAAGCGCCC